>NW_020291846.1:0-17457 GCF_003184835.1 Aspergillus costaricaensis CBS 115574
AATAATAATAAATAATTATATTATGATTAAATATATTATAGATTAACTACGAGAAGAGTCTCCCAGTTATAATATATTTTTTAATAAAAGGAAAATATAAGATTTTCCTATAATAATCATTCAGGAGTTATATTTTAATTATTATATATATAAATAATTATATATATACAGACTCTACAGGGCTGCTTTATATGGTTATATATTTTTTTTTAAATAATATATTTAAAGAAGAATTGCTCTGGGTCTACTTTCTTCTTTTTTTATTAATAAAAAAATGTATTTAAAAATATAAATTTTTTAATATTATTTTTAATATTTTAATATCCTGACCCTTCGAGGCCTGGATATAGGGAAAAAAATTATTTATATATATAATATTTATAATCCTGAGCCGCGGAAAGGTATCTTAATATTAGAAATTTTTTATAAAATTATAAATATCCGTAGTAAGCACTTAATTATTAAAAGATTTTAATCTATATTATCTAATATAAGCTGTATTAGAATATAACTGTTAAAATTCTAAAATACAAATATTAATCAATTTTATTACTAAAATTAATCTAGAGCTGTTGCTTCCTGAAAAAATAATTATGTATAAAACTTGTATAGATTATTCTGTAATTTATAAATTTATTAATATCAGCTCTATAAGAACTAGTAGTAGATTATTAATTATAAATTTATATTAATTTAATTTAATTTTTAACCTACCAAGGTGCTTACACTGGAATAATAAGACTAGGCAATTATTAATTAAAAAATATTTTAAAAAACTTTAATAATATATATACTCTACTTAGGTACAGGTATTATATTAGTAGATAATGTTAATATAACTGTATTCTATCTTATACTAGTACTTATAAAAATAATTAATAAAATAATCTTGAAAAAGCAGATTATATATTAATCTTATTTAAAATATATCAATAAAATCAAGCAGGTAAAGAAGGAGATGAAGTAAATATAAAAATAATATAAATATATATATTTAAAGAAGAATAAGAAGAGATTTTATATAATTATTTTTACTGACTTATACAGTATAATCATTATTAATATATAAACATAAATAAAACAGTAACTATAATTCAGGTATATATTAAATATTTTTAATAATAATAATAATAACTAAATAATTTAAAATAGTATTTATCACAAAATAAAATTCAAAATATTATTTAGACTACGTATTTTATAAAATATAATATAATTTATAATTTTACAAATTTCTTAAAAGATTATTTGGATATATAATAACAATGAAGAATAATATTTTATAATATTCCTCAGGTCAACAGTACTAATGTTAAAAGAGATTTTTTTGAAATAATCTAGCTTTGTCTTTCAATTAAGTAAAATATTATTTAATATGTTACTAGAGTTTTATAAAGCAGGCTTGGTTATAGGCTTTAAAATCTTTTTAATAATCATTTATTTTATTAATTATTAGAATCTCTATACAGATTTACTCTTTTTTTGAATTTTTGTAAGATAAATTATATAGCTATATAAAAATAATTTTATAAAATCTCTATATATATAGGTATTTATAATATATAATAGTTCAGATATAGTTTCTTAGCAGTTATTATTTTAAAATCTTATATATATTTTATTAAAAAGATATATCATGACTGGGAGATTCTTGTAATAATTGATCTATAATATCCTAAGCCTTAATATAATTATTATTATTGTTGATATTATTAATATTAAAGTCAAGATTTAGAATGTTTGTGTTTCTATTATGTCGAGGCATTCATGTAGGCTAGTTACGTGCTGCACTCGGACCGCCCACAAAGCACCTCTTCGCGTTACTTTGTTTTGCTCTCCTAGATAGCTCAATTCAACTGACTCTTTTGCTTCTGTTTATTTCATTATTACTTTTATTACTGCTTCCATAAAGCACTCCTTAAGAGATTATAAGCCCGGTCTCTACACCATAAAGCTATTCAGGACTCACTACAGCCAGTCTTACTGCCAGACAAGATATTCTACAGATTACTAGTCTTAGTAAGTCCAATAGATCTAATAAGATTATATATTCACACCAAGAAGTATATTTTATCTATTTATTTATTTACTCATGCTAAGCACGCTGAGCAGCCAGTATAATATATAAAATTAAATATAAATTTTTATTTAAAAATCTTTTTCTAGAGAGAAAAGCAGTTATTAAGATTATTTTATAAATAAATAGATTTTTTAAATAGATATTTAATAGTATCCCAGGGCTGCTGATCTTACTGAAAAAATATATAAATTAAATAAAATAGAATTTTTAAGTATATTAAATACTTAAGAATATCAGTCTACTAGACTTGATTAATAAGAATCTAGCTAGACCTGCTGAAGACTATAAAAAATATAAAATTTAATATATTTATTTAATAATTACATAGTTATGGTTAATTTAAAATATATTAAATAAAATATTAGATCTATTTACAGACTCTGCTGATATAAAAAAACTAATAAATAATATATATAAAATATTTTAAAAAATTATTTTAAAAAATAGTATTGTGCTTTACTAAAGTATTATATATAATTTTATTAAATTAAGAAGATTTGAGTATACTATAATAATTAAATATATTAATAATTTTTAAGTAAATTATATCTTTATTAAAATTTTATAATATAGAATACTTATTTTTATAATTATATTTTTATTTCTTTAGAAGATACAGAGTAATATATCTGTATAAATTATTTATATAGAGAGTAAAATACCAGAGAATATAAATATTATATATAATAATAATAATTTCTATATTATTTACTAGAATATAAGAGAACAGTATAATAAATTCAGTAGAATAAGAATAGTAATTATTATATAAAAAAATTAAAACTTATCACAAGCTGAATACTATTAAAGAAAAATAAAAGAAAACTATGTATTCTATAAAAATATTTTTTATAAAGAGTATATTATTAGAATAAAAGAAATAATATTTAAATATATTAATAAAATTTATAGCTACTGCAGATGTCCTGGCTATAATTAAATAAAATATTAATATATTAATATAACTTTATATTTAAGATTATGATAATTATATATCTTAAATATTTAGTTTTTTAAGATTCAGAATAATTAATATAGAGAAGGAAAGTCAGATTTAAATTTAAAAAATAATTTTAAAATAACAGAATCTGTATCTGTAAAATAGATAATAGAAATATTTATTTAATATATTATTTTATATAAAATAAGATTAGATAATAAAAATATATATTTTTCAAACTTCTCTAAAATAATAATTAAAAGTATTACTGATTATTTATTATATTAGATTTATAATATAAACAGTTTCTAATATATTATATTTAATTATATTTTATTAAATTATTATCATGATATAGATGTCTCCAACTTCTATAAATATAGAATATTTAATAGAAAAATTAATCTTACTAAATTAGCTGGTTACTAAACTCTAATTTTATTTATAAATAATAAATATTATAAAATTAGAATTAAGATATTTTATTAATCAGATTTTATATACAGCCTCCTATCTGTAACTCTCTTATAGAAGAATTTTGGAATATATATAAATATAATTAATTTAATTTTATAAAGAAAAATAGATAATAAAGTAATAAAATATTTATAAAAAAATAAAAATATATTTTTTATATATACTCAGGATACAGAATTAATTTTTATTATAATTAATCTTTTATTATTATATCAGTAATACAAGCATGCAGAATTCTATAAGATTATCTTTATTATAAAGAATTAATAGATTAAATTTAAATATTATAAGAATCTATATTATAATATATATTCTTTAGAAAAAATAAAGTACTTAATATTAAGAAATCTTATTTTAAGAATCTCTGATTTTATATAACTCTAGTATATAAATATATAATAAATAATTCCAGTTAACTATAGAAGATTTAAATATTTTCTAATAATAATAAATAATACTATCTGATTAGTCAGAATAGTTATATTAAAATAGAAAGATGATATTTCTATAAAGCTAATTTAGATAAATAATAAATATAAAAATATAATTAATAGATATATTATCTTATAATATCTTAATAGAGACTATAAATTTAACAGATTTAAAAAATAGATGTATTATGAAGATTAAGAGATTTATATTATTATATTATTTTTCTAAATATCTGAGATAAATAATTTTATTAAATATTATAATAATTTATTTAATTAGATGAGCAGGGTCATGATTCTTAATTTAAATTTATTTATAATTTTTTAACTGTTTACTATAAGACTTATTATATAGATTCTAAATTATCTGATTCCTGTAGAAAGCAAAATTAAAAAAATATTTATTTATTTATATAAATTATATTATAATTTTCTAAATCTTAATATCTTACTTAAATTTCTACATGTATTTAAAATTGTTATTATTAATATATATCTACAGAGAATTATATTATTTTTAGAAAAATAGACTTCTAAGCTGATACTAGCTACTTTATCAGATTTAATAGAGATTATAGTTATGTTTATTTAGTATAATATTCTAATTTAAATAAAATTAAATAGTTAAGAAATATAATATTCTATAAAGAATATATATATAAGAATAACTATAAAAATTTTAATAAAGTAACTATAATATTTATATTTATTCTTAAAAATCTAATTATACTAATACAGGGCACCAGAATTAATTTTAATAAAATAATTATATAAAATATAAAAAATATAATTAATAATAATAAGATTTTTTTTATGCAGGATAATACTGCTAACTTTATATATAAAAAAATAAAGATTATATTTATATTAGTTAAATTTATTATACCTGCCCTTCCTGCACCTACTAATTTAATTTATTTAATAAAAAATTTCTATAATTATAAAGTATTATCTATTAAATATATAAAATATAATTTTTAATTTATTAAATCTGAATCTCCTGCTACTATAATTACTATATTAAAATAATTTTAATAAATTATAAAAAGAAAGAGCTTTTTATAACTAGAAAATAAATAAATAACTATATTAAAATAAAAATCTAATCTATTCTTTTTATTTATTTTTAAATAACATAAAATTAATATATTAAATATTTATACAGAAACTATTTTATCCCTGCTTATTTTATATTAGAAGACAGCTATGGTTATATAAATTAATAAGATTAAATTAATAAATATATATAAGATAATTAATTATTTTATTAATATCTGTGTGATTTTAGATAAATAAATATTTAATCTAAAGATTAATACAGAAAGAATTATTATATAATTTTATATTTAATAGATAGTTTATAGTAATTATTAGATATCTAATATTAATTATATTAAATTCTTTATTTTAATAGTAAGCAAGATTGCTCTTAAAATATTTATAATTAATATAGTAATAAAGAACTTTTACTGGAAGTAATATAATATTATCTTTATTTATTTATATATTTAGATAAAAGATAAGCAGATCTATATAAAATAATTAACTAGATTTTATAAAAGTTCTTCTGAATAAGTATATTTATTTAAAATAATTTTTTATAGACTGTGGCAGGTAATATATCTGTAATATTATATTTTTAATAAAAAATTATAGGAAGTCAGCTTCAAATCCCTGCCAGAGAATTTATATATATATAGAAATAATAAAATATAATCTATTATTTATATAAATAATTCTATTATTACTGGTCCTGAGTAGACAGATCTAATTTTAATAAAATATTATTTTAATAAAATATTTAGATTCAAGAAACTAGATAAATTAAAGATTTTATTTAATTATAATATTCTATATAATTATAAGATAAGCAGTATCTCACTTAGATAGTTTATTTATATAAAGAAATATCTTACTATTATAAATATATAATTTTATTCAAATATTATTATTTTTATAATACCCACCTACGCAAAAGTAGATTGTATTATGATATTAACTAAAAGAATTAATATTAATAAATATTAAAGTTTTATAAGCAGATTAAATTAGTTAATTATTAAAACTAGATTTAATTTATATTATATTATATTCTGCCTGTAGAGGTGTATATATACTCTAATTATAATAGATATAAAGATCTTGAAATATATATATAAATATTTATAGAATATTATCTTTTATAGGATTATCCTGGTAGTTGATTATATTAAAAAAATTAAAATTTATATAGATACTGCTTATATTAATTATAAAAATAATAAATTAATAAAAAAGTATATTATCTTTATATAGACAGACCCATTATTTAGTTATTAAATAAATAAAGTATTATTATATTCTTTTTTATTATTATAAAATACTGTGCATATAATACTGTTATTAAAAATACTCTATATATTAAGAAATTAATATAAATATTTAATCTTAAGATATTAGATAATAATAAAATATCCTTATTTAATAATACTACTAATTTATTATAAATCTTTAATTATAATATATATATACAGTCTATTAAATAACTAGATAACTATTACTTATTTATAACAGATTTATTTATAACAGATTTAATTAAAATAAATATTATATTAATTTAATATATTACAGATACTAGTAATCCTGCAGATAATCTTACTAAATTATTAGATTAAGAAAAGTTCCATAACTTCCAGATTTTATTAGAAATAATTCTATTTACTACCCCCCTGCAGCATCCAGGAAATAATACTTAATATATAAAAGATTATCTATCTAAAAAATATCTATAACTTTATTTAATATCTTTTTGTATACTTCTTTGCCTAGAGGACTGTGTCAAAATATTTATATAGACTAATCATATACTGCACTCAGATTATTTATAAAGCATTTCTTCACATTGCTTTGTTTTACTCTCCTAGATAGCTCAATTCAACTGACTCTTTTGCTTCTGTTCGTTTCGTTATTGCTTTCATTGCTGCTTCCGTAGAGCGCTCCTCAAGATATTATTTTCGGAATCTATATATTTATTATATTAATAATAATTTACTAATTAAATTTTATTAACTTGGGCGGCCAGAGATCCTATATAGAAAAAAAATTTATTATTATTTATATTTATTATTATATTATTACTACTAATTTTAATGATAGAGATAGAAATTTCTTAATAAGATTATTTATAAACTATCTTAATATTCTAATTATAAAATTATATTTATTACTTTATACTAGCTACTGTAGACACGCGTGTAATATTACTTTTATATATAAAATTCTAAAATAAGAGAGTATATCATATATTAACAGCAGGAAAGATTATAACCAGAATATTCTATTTAATTAGATTCTTATAACTATCTAATTTCTTGATTAAAAAATATATAAAATTATATAAATCTCTTAATAACTACAGGGACGCAGCCAAATAAGTCTATTAAATTTACTGTAATTTAGCAGATTATATAAATGATATATAGTTATAAATCACATGGATTAGGCAAGATTATGTAATTTACTTCTATATCATATCTCACTGGCTGCCCTAATACTGCGGGAGGCCAGTAATCAGTTCCAAGCAGAACAGTAGCTACTGTTCGCGCATACAATTGAACTTATCACGTCTCCTACATCGCCTTTAACATTAAATAAGTATATTTAATGTATATAAACTAGAATATCAAATATAAGATAAGAAAGGAAAGGAATATAGAAAAATATATATAAATAATAAAATAAGCAAGCAAAAAAAAACAAATAAAAAATAAATAAGATCACATTTAATCAGTAAAGTAAAAATTATATTATATAATTATATACTATATTATATGTCATAATTATATTACTTACTATTATATTATCTTTTTTTAAAGCTGGCTGTCTTTAGCTAAGAATATATTATTATTCTTATAATCTAGTATAAACTTATCAGCCTCAGCAGCAGCTAATTACTGTAATAATTATTTAGAAGATCCGGAATAGATAATATATTTAATATAATAATTCTATAAATGGAATAAAATATTCTTAAAATTTTTAGTTAAATATTATATACAATTTATTTCATCTGAAGTAAGCCATTTAATCCTATACTATAAATATTTATAATATAAATAACTAGTAATTATCTTTTTAATTTTTTATTTTATTAATTATTAATTTTAATAGGAACAGCAATATTCTAAATTTAATGAATAAAATTTTTAAGAAATTTTTTAAATATAATCATTTAAAAGAAAAAATTAAATATATATACACATCCTCCGGAAAACATATTTTATATATACTATACATTTTATTAATAATTAGAACAGACTTATATTAATTATTTGAAAACTTTTATAAAGTTTGTTTATTTATGTATTTATTTTATTTCTTACTCAGTTTCAATGCCTTGCAGGCCATGCTAAAGATCCTAGCTAGATTATATAGTCTCACCTGATTTTTTCAGATATAGTAATAGCTATCTTAACTCCTATATAAATAAGTTATATAAATAATAATAGTATATAGCTGCTGCAGCATCTCCTCTTTATCTAATATACATATTTATAAGGCTGTAAATATCTTACTAATCTTATTATTTCTTTTATATATTTGTTATAGCCGCTTATCTAGTATTCTATTTAAAATTATCTTACTGATTGAGTGCCATGCTACTAATTAATTAACTAATAACTATTATCTTATATCATGTTCCGCGCGCCCTCGTGTTTAAATCCTGTATTAAATCTTTTATTTATTGATTAGTCTCTTACTACCTACCACACTATTCTTATAGTATTTATTATATTCAGTATTATTTATATGCCTGAATATTCTTTTGAATAATTATTTGTTTATCTTACCTGCTGTTTTATTTATTATTTTATTTATTATTCTACTGCCGCTACACCTGTTATTATTTATATAATTTAATTATTTAGATTCTTTATTTCTAATTTCTTTTCTTTAATAATTCTTACTAGAATAGTAGAAGCTTATACTATCTAGATATAGAAAACAGACTTTAAAAAATAAGTTCTAATATTTTTATTAAATATTTAAATTTTATATAAGTAAATATAAAATAAAGATATTAATATTCACTAAAGTTATCAAGAACCAGATATTAATAAAAGTCTAATTTAAAAATAGGTATTTTATTTATAAGTTTTAAATTAATAAATATCTTTATAAAAAAAATAAAGCTGTTAAAATATATCAGTTTATTTATATAAAATATAAAACAGATTATTTATTATATATATCTTAGTAATAAGGTATCTGTAAGATTAAGAAATATAATTAAATGTTATATAATAATTTATATATTTATATTATATTTCTAAATCTTCATTTAAAATATGTCATACTTCTTATATATAATTAACAATACCAGAGTTATTTATATAAATCTAGAAAACTTCTAGAGCAAATTACTATTTTTATATAATATATTTAAAAATAAACTTTTTTTTTGTTTTCATAATAATTATTCACAGGAATTATTACCACGGGAGGACTAGTTATAAAATATATATTTTAACAAATTTATATATTAATATCTATAATAAAAAAAATTTTTTTCTACTAACTCAAGCAGGCTGTATAATAAGAAATTAAAATAAAATAAATAATATATAAAAATATTCTTATATACAGACGTGCTTGTGATCTGATTTAATATTTAGGTTTTCTATATTTATAATTATTCAAATATTAATAATAAATATAATTTTATATTATATATATATTTATTGATTATATAGAAGTTTCCAGAAATCAGTTTGCCTGTATATCTTTATATAACAGTTAAAAATCTGAATTTTTTATTATAATATTACTTAAAAGCTTAAATTAAAGATATATATTAAACTTAGATTATATATTAGATAATTAGATTTATACAGACTGTATATATATATTATGATTTCTATAAATGAAAATTATATTTAAATTTTCTGAATACTGTGATTACTTGTAAATATTTTATAATGATTATATTAATATTAATAAAATACTTTATATAAAGCAGATACTGATCCAGGATAATCCTAAGTGATTTAATTAACTTTTATATAAAAATTATCTGATTTTCAAAAATTAGAGATTTATTATGATTTTTATTATTTTTTAGAATAGCGGGTTTCTCTATTTATTTATTTTATAAAAAATAAAAGTAAACCAGTTAGAACTTTAATAATTTAAATACTGATATATATATATATATATATAATTATATTATATTATTATTAAATTTCTATACTAGAACTTTATAATTCTATTTTTTATAGAATTTTTTTACATCATGCTTATATTATTAATATATTTAATATTATTTATATTATTTAAAAAAGTTTTCTTGTATTATAATATCCATATTATAAAAAATATATAAAATTAAGAATAATAATAATCTCTATAAAATATTATATAAATCTATATATATAGCCTAGTATATTCCAGTAAAACTAAGATTATATAATATTCTTATAAAAAACTGTCGAGCTAGTTAATATATATAAATAAAATATAATATTGATAAAAATTATATAATAGTTATTTATATAATATATTATCAAAGACTCCAGAAAAAAAAAGATAAATATTATATCTTCTATTTTCCAGCCAGTGTAGATTATTTTTAGTATAATATATAATATTATTTTTGTATTTTATTCTTTATAATCTCTGAAATATTTATTTAAAATAATTTACAAATTTTAATTAAATAGTTTAGTTAATTTACCAGCAGGGATTCTATAATCTTATTGAAGATATTAAATAATATAAATAATTTATAACTTTTTAATATAAAATAATTAAATGTGACGGCGAGTGACGTCCCAGGGTCACATGACTTTTGTTTTGTTTGCTTTATTTACCTGTCTTATATGGTTTACTTATTTTTATATAACCATATGTTCTCCCTGAGCTTCTTTCTTTCTTTTTTTATATTAGAAATTCTTGTTAAATAACACTAAATTTGATTATTTAATTAGTTTCTATATAATTTTTAGCATTATTTCATTATCTATTTCTTAAATTAATATTATATACTATTAATTACCTAGCTCAGCAGCTAGTATTATTTTTTATATATACTTAGCAACACTAAATATAGCTAAAATAAAATAATTTAATTAAAATCTGAACTAGAATAATCAGTAAGAATACTTATAATAACTAGAGAAAATTATATTAAATTAATATTAAGTATTATAAATCTTTAATAATATTTAATAATCCTACTGGAAGAAGAGCCTAATAATAAAAAAAATATTATTTATAATTAATTCTATAAACTATATACAAAGGACTCTAATAAAATCTTTAATATAATTCTTTATATTATAAAAAAAATAAAAATAAAAATATATAAGACTATCCGCCAGCGGGATAAGCTTAATAATAATTATAATAAATTAATATATAAATATAATTTATATATTATCTAACTTTTCTGGCTTAATAACCAGAACAGCTAAATAATTAAAGCTTCTAAATTTAAGAAATTAATAAAGATTCCTGACTTATCTCTATTCAGTAATAATAAGATTATTAATTTTAAAGACTAGTTTTTTATAATACAGCAGAAACTGGAAGCCAATACAGATTATTTAAATATAATTATTATTTAATAAGCTTATATAATTAGTTACTATAAAAATAATATTAGAAAGTATTTAATCCTCTAACTTTATTCTAATACTTTAAATTTTTATATAGATATAACTAATATACTTAAATACTTAAAAATCATTTATACTGATTTAAATAAATTTTATAATATATACTGATAGTATTAGAAGCTTAAGATAATAATTAATAATAAATTTTATAATTTTATATTTATATTTTATTATCTTGCTGTAGAGACAGGTATTATTAAAATTTATTAAAAAAAAGATTTTTATTAATATTTTTTATCTAAGTTACAGGAGTTAACTATATCCTGTTTTAATAATAATAATATAATATTTAAATAATATATTAAGAAGTATACCCGATTATCAGACTTAATTAATAATATAATAAAATATTATAATAAGATAAATATTCTGAGTTGCTAGCTACTTATATTAATTATTATTATTATTATAATTATAATCTTCTCCACCCCAGCTAAGATCTTTTATAATATTAATTATATTACCAGTATAGAGCTGGAGAAATATATTTATATAATAATTAAAAAATATTATTTTATTTATTAAGAATAGGAATATTTAATCCAGAATTATTTAAAAAAAAAACAGATTAAATCAAGCTATTAAAGATAATAAAAAATAATAATTTAATAAAAAATAATATTTAAAAGAAATCTTCTTTCTAGATAAAATAAATATTAATATTAATTTATTAAATTTATAAGATTTATTAAGCTAAGAGAATAAAAGTTTTACTATTAAAATTCTAATATTAAATAATAAATTAATAATATCTGTATATATCCTTACTGATACCAGAGCTAATATTTATATTTATATAAATATTATTTTTATTATTTAAATAATCTGTTAATTCTAAATTAATATTATTTTTCTTAAAATTAATTATATTATTATAGACTTTAATAATAAGATTATAATATTTCTAATTTATATTATCTGATTTATACTTATAATTAATAAATACTAGTTTTATAATATACTATTTCTAATACTTAAATTAGGCCGTCATAATATTATTTTAAAATAAATATAATTTATAAAATAAGGAATCTTATTAGATTATTAATAAAATAAATTAATATAATTTAATTATTTTTTTTTATAAGATAAAATTAAAGCTGGACTACTATAATAAATTCTTTAAAATATTTTAATATAATATTTAATTAATTAAAGTTATTAGTAAGATGCTATCTAATAAGATTATAATTTTTAAAAAATAATTAATATTTTATTATAAATATTCTCTCCTGAAGCAAAGCTTGAAATATTCTAAATTTACTAGAGTATATTATAGAAGACTTTAGCTAAGATATACTAAAATCTAATAAATTAGAATTTTTAATATTAAATTTCTAGAGTCCCCCGGAGCCCCTAAAAAAGAAATATTCTAAAAAAAATTAAAATAATTCTTATTAGAACTGTTACTTTTTATAGATATTTTTAAAATCCTGAATCAGAAATATTTATTATATTTTTAAGTATAATTAAAAAGACTATTACAGAGAAGACAGATCTCTATTATAAAATATTTAAATTAATTAAGAAAAAGAAGATAAAGTAGACTCTTTCTAAATATTATTATAATTTAATAAATATCTTCTTTAAAAAAAAGTTAAATATTTTATCTATTTTCTGACTCTATAATTACTATATTTAATTAAAAAGAAATAATTTATTAGAAATAATTCTTTTTTATAAAATAATTTTAAAAAAATTTAAAGCTATCTGTAATTATATTATCAAGAATTTAAAAAAAGAATTTATTATATTTAATACAGTTCTGTTTACTTCTTTTATTTTAATAATAAAAAAATTTAAAAAAAAATTATATTTATATATTAATTACTAGAAGCTTAATACCCTGACCTGTAAAAATCTTTATTTTATTTTTTTAATTAATAAGATAATAGACTGCCTTTAGAATATAAAAATATTTATAAAATTTAATATCTGTTAAGACTTTTACTGTATTTATATAAATCTTAAATTTAAAGATTTAATTATTTTCTAAACCTGCTATAAAACCTTCAAGTATTAAATATTATTATTTAAATTTATAAATAAACTAGTAGTCTTTCAGTATCTTATTAATAAAATTTTTATAAATTTTTTAAATAAATTTATTATAATATATATAGATAACATGCTAATCTTTAATAAAAATAAAATAAAATATAAATTTTATATTTATTAGATTCTTAAATACTTTTAAGTAATTAGATTTTAAGTAATAATCTATAAATATAAGTTCTATATAATAAAAATTAGATTTCTAGATTTTATTATTATTATTACAGGTATTTAGATTAATTTTATAAAAATTATTATAATTTCAGAATAGCAGTACCTGATTATTATTAAAAAAATCTAATTATTTTTTAAATTCTATAATTTTTACTAGTATTTTATAAGAAATTATAATTAAATTATTAAATTTATAAATTAACTTATTTAGAAAAATATTTTATTTATCTAGAATTAGCTTTGTAAAATAGTCTTTTAAATTTTAAAATAAATTTTAATATTAGCTCCTGTATTAGCCTATTATAATTTATTTAAATTTATATATATTAAAATTAATATAATTAATAAAATAATTATAAAAGTTCTTTACTAGTAAGTTAGAAATATATAATATCTTATAATTTATTATTTAAAGATTATATTTTTATCTAAGTATAATTATAATATTTATAATAAAAAAATATTAGTTATTATATATATCTTTATAAAATAAAAAGCAGAACTGGAAGATTTATAATAATTTAAAAAATTTATAATTTTTATAGATTACTGAGCTCTGGAATACTTTATAATTATAAAAAAATTTAATATTCAGCAGGCCTGCTGAGCAGAAATATTATTTTAATATTATTTTATTATTAAATATTAATCAGAAAAAAATAATATACTAATAAATTATTTTATATAAAAAAAGACTGATTCAGAGATAACTAGTAATTATTATTATTAAATATTATTAAAGCCTGAGTCCCTAAAATCTGGTATAATTTTTAATCTAATACTAATAATTTTTATAAAATAAAATCTCTATATTATAAATTATATTCTAGAAGTAAATTATATTTATTTTTTTTAAAAGATCTCCAGAAGTAAGCCTACTAGTAAAAAACTAATTATTTTTTATAAAATAAGCTATTTCTATATTAAAATAAATTAATAATTCCTGATAAAAATAATCTATAGATTTAGTTATTAAATAAAATCTATTAATAATTATTACTAGCTCACCCTGAGTAAATAAAGATAATAATATTAATTAAATATTAATATTTCTGAAGTACTTGGAACAGAGATATTTAATATTATATAAATAATTATTTAATTTATAAAAAAAAAATATATATATTAAGATTTATTATTTAAATTATTCTAATTTCTTCTAATTCCTGATTAACTATAATAATATATATTTATAGATTTCTATTTTTTCCTGAAGAACTGTCACAGATTTAATATTATTTTTATAATAATAAATTATCTTAATAAGTATATAGTATTTATTTTTTATATAAAATAGATTTCTATATAAAATATAATTTATTTTTTTATTAATTAAATTTATATCTGGACAGAATCTTCTAATATTATTATTTTTAATTAAAACAGTTAATTTATAATTAATTTTTAAAATAAACTATACTAAATTCTATAGATTAAATTAAAATTTTTAATAATATATTATCCGCAGACTGACAGATAAATAAAAATTATTAATTAATATATAGTCTAGTAATTTATTTTATTTATTAATTATTTTTAAAATAATTAATTAAAATTATTATTATTTATTAATTTTACTGCTGCGGCTCTGCTCTATAAATCTACTAGATTATTTTTATTTATAATTAAGAAAAAATATAAATTCTGAATATTATTTAACTAAATTTTTCTAATAGATTTATTATTATATATTATTATCTAAGATCAAGCCTGTGAATTTATTTATTATATAAAATAAATTTAGATTTTTATATAAAATAAAATTTAGAAGATACAGGACTGGCAGATATAATAAATTAATTAATTTTATTAATTTATTAATTTTAATATTAATAATAAAATTTTATTAATATTTATAACTAGAGATAAGGCCAGCCCTTATAAAAATTATTAGAAAACTAATATAATTTTATATTTATTATTAATAAGATTAATAATATATATAAAATTTATTTTTTTAAAAATATATATATATATTCTATCTTCTATCCCAAGAAACTTTATTTATATAATATATTTAATTTATTACTAAAATAGATCTAAAACACTGCCATATCTATTAAAATTAATAATTAAATAAAATAAAAGATTAAAAATATTTTAGATAACTACCTGTAATATAACCATCTCCAGTATAAAGTTAAATAACTAATATTTAATATAGTTAATTATATCTGATATCTAGTAAGAAATTTCAAGAATACTCTCTTTTACTTCTAGAATTATTATATAAAATATTTTATTTATTCTGAATCTTCTAAGTACTTCTTACAATAGTTAGCAGCTGTAGAGGCTGATAAATTTATATTAAAGTATAAAGAAAATAACTTATTTCTGGCTGAGGACAGCCAGACCTAAATAGAAAAATAATATAATAGTAAATAATATTTTAAAATTATATAATTTTTATTTTATTTACTTTATTTACCTGCCTCATATAACTTACTTATTTTTATATAACCATATATTCTCCCTGAGCTTCTTCCTTTCTTTCCTCATGCTAGAAATTCTCGTTAGATAGCACCAAATTTGATTATTTGATCAGCTTCCACATTAAATTTATTAGACTTGTAAAGATCTACTATTTTATTTTATATTTATTAAATAGAAATATCTTAATTATATAAAATAATAAAAATTATAGATATTATCAAGATTAGCTACCAGAGAAAATAGAAAAAAATATGTATTAAAATCTTTATCTTCTTTTTTAGAAAATAATATATGCTATTTAATATTTTTAACAGAAATATATATATTCAGTAAATTTCTAAATTTCAATTTTTATATAATCTTTTATACTGAAATCATGTCATTGATATTTATAATCTTTATATACAGTATACTTATATGCTCTAAATATCTTAAAACATATAATATATATTTATTTCTGGATCTCATAGCTGAAGTATATAATAATCTGTAAAATTTTACTTAAGATACTTATTTAACTATAGTAATTTTTAATAAATCTTATTAAAGCTAAATTTTATTTATTAATTTAAATAGATCTAGAAGACCGCCTAGTGGATAATTGAAATAAGGACTTCCATGATACCTGTAATATATTAACTAAGCTGTATAATATCTTTTATATCTAAAGCTAGCAATAAATTCCAGGGATTGTTCTAGAGAGGACTATATTAGAAATAATAAATACTATATTTATTATATTTATTATACTTACTATATTTAAAGCAGCCTACCAGTAGAGTAGTAGTACTGGATAATAGAAATATAAATAAAAAAATTAGATCTTAAAAAGTAATTTTAAATAAAGAATACTTAGAGATCTTAGCAGCAGGAAGTATATAAGTTAACTAGATAAGATTATTAGTATATTAGATAAAATAATAGATATTATATTAGAGGCCCTGGAGAGGGTCCCGGAAAAATATTGTGTAATATATTAATTAAGATATCAGAGATATTAACAAAATTTTACAGCATGTTTAAAGAGATATCAGATTAAATAATCAGGAATCTTATACTAGAAGATAAAATATAAGATAAAATCTATAAATTTTTATAAAAGTATACCTTGATATTCAATTTTACTAATTTTACTAATTTTACTAATTTTACTAATTTTACTAATTTTACTAATTTTACTAATTTTACTAATTTTACTAATTTTACTAATTT
>NW_020291846.1:17467-30149 GCF_003184835.1 Aspergillus costaricaensis CBS 115574
TTTTACTAATTTTACTAATTTTACTAATTTTACTAATTTTACTAATTTTACTAATTTTACTAATTTTACTAATTTTACTAATTTTACTAATTTTATTAATTTTATTAATTTTATTAATTTTATTAATTTTATTAATTTTATTAATTTTATTAATTTTACTGATTTAATTATCTGTATTAATTTAATTATCTCTACCTCTATCTCTACTGATATAGATAATTCTGCTAATTTAGATATTTTTATAAATATTTTTATTATAGCTTTAGTTACTAGTAAGATACTGTTTCCTATATTATATATCTTAATAAAAAATCTTATACATTTTTAAAATTATTTTCTGAATACAGATACTTACTCTGTCAGGTTGATAATTAATTAAAAAATAATAAAATTAAATATATTAGAAATATTTAGTATAGACCTGTCTGGGCTCTATAAAAATATTATTTTTTAATATTTATTTTAATAATACTTTATTAAATATATATTTTTCTGGATTATAATATTATTTTTTTATAATACTCAGGGTACTTACCCGTAAATAATAAAAAGAATCTTGATTATTATTATACCTGGAAAAAGATACAGCTTAATAAATAATAAAATATAATTATATAATTATTTATATAATTTATTGATTTTAGTAAATAGTACAGAGCTTAGTATTATTATTAGAGTTAGTATGTATCTTAAAAATCTGCTATAATAAGTAATTAATAGTATTATTATTTATAATATTATTATTAGAGATTCTGGTTAGAACATCTTAGCTGGAAGATCTTGTAAAAAGTTTATTTGAAATATTTTATTTAAAGAATCTAATTAGAATTATTTGTTTACTCTTATTACAATAATAAATTTAAATATAATAATAAATTTAATTATTGGAGTATTTCTGACCTGTCTTATTTATATAAAGATTTCTTATATAAAACTCCGTATAGAATTCTATATAGGAATCCTAGTTAGATTATATACTATATTTCATACTGGATCCCTTATAGAAGCTGGCACTGGTAGAACTATAATATAAATACTAAAGATTATAAAAAAATTAATATTATAAAAATTATATTAACTACAGCAGCTGCAGGAATAATTGAATTAAATATAATTAAATAAAATATATCAGGCTGTTCTCTTTAAGAATTATATTTTAAATTATTTTACAAATTATAAAGATAGGTTTTTTCTATTTTTATTTCTATATGATTTAATCCAGATACTCTTGTTAAATATAATATTTTTCTGAATTAGCCTAGTAAGATTATCTATAATTAATATATTTATATAAATTTAGTTATAATTTAAATTTATAGTATTTCTTATTATAATTTTTAATATAATACAGGTATACTATTTTCTGAGCAGTATAAATAAAATTATTATATTTAAAATAATGATAATAATTATATTAAAAAATTTTATAATATAAATTATATAGTTTTATTCTCAGAGCAAGATTTCTCAGGAATAACTAGTCTTATAAAATCTTATTTATATCCCGGGAATTCTAAAACATAATAATTAGAAAAGACTTATATTAAAATGTTCTTAAATTATTATAAATTTATTTTAATACATCTCCTCACTAATATTTAAATTAACCTGTAGCAGATTCTGCTTGATTGATATCATTATTTTTAAAAAAAAAAGAAAATAAAAATAAAATAAAAATATTATAAGTTAAAATTATATATAAAGAATTAATAATATAAGTAAGATCATTATAAGATAAGAAAGGAAGCTAGATTATATTATTATATATAGTTTTTTTTTTATTCCGCGGCTGTGCTGATAAAGAGATTAATATTTTTATTTTAAAATATTTTAATAATAGTAATCTTAGTAGAGGCAACTACCAGAAAATATTAATTAAAAAATTTTATTCTTCTTATTAAATTACAGAATTAAAAGTAATTTTATACGAGGGATTCAGCACATACTATAAAATAAATATTAAATTTCTATTTTATATAAATAACGCGGGTGCAGAGAATGGCAGGAATGATAGAAATTAATATAAAAATAATTATAATGTTTAAGACAGGGATTAGGGCAGGGATTAGAAAAATTAAGAATAAAGAAATAAAATAGTATTATTGATTACTATCCATATATACTGAAAGACCTGCCTAGTCTCTAGAGTTATAAATAATTATATTTCTAAGATATCTTCCAGGTGTAATAGATAATTTATTATAACATGATCTATAAATAGAATTATCAGCTGCAAGTAGTAAATAACACAATCTAGAAGATCTTTAACTTAAGTGTCAGATTAATTTTTATATATAATATAATTTATTTATAGTAGATTATAAATTTATAAGTTTAAATAATAATAAAATTAGGGTTACTAATCTTTAGAATAAGTTATTATGATATAATATATTTATTTATAAACTAAATATATATATTTAAATAAAATTATTAAATATAATTATCTCTGATTACAGAGACCAATTTTTTATTAATTTTTAGAATAATTTTACAAAATCTTATAAATTAAATTAAAGCTTTTTACTATATATTATTTTTAAATTAATAAATAAATAAAGATTATTAATTAATATATAATCCTGTAGCTTATTCTATTTATTAATCATTTTTAAAATAATTAATCAAAAGTGTTATTTTTAATTAATTTTATTATTATTATTCTTCTATACAAATCTACTAGATTATTATTATTTATAATAAAAAAAATTATAAATCTAAAATATTAAATAAATATTTTTTATAAATTTTTTATTTTATATTATCATCTAAGATTAGATATAGAAATTTATTTATTAAATAAAATATATCTAGGTTTTTATTTATAAGAATATCCAAGAGATCTAAAAGTAATAGATTCAATGAATAAATTATTAATATTATTTAAAAACTTTCAATATTAATAATAAAGTTTTTATTAATATAAAAAATTGGCACTGGAACCAGTCTTTTTAAAAATCTTTAAATAATGAATTATATATCTAATTTCTTATTTTAAAAAATTATATTGTTAAAATTTATTAGAGGCCCTATCCAACCAGATTTAAAATAATATTATTTCTCTTGAAATAACTAGCTGCTGCTAAAGCTGATAAATTTAGATTAAATTATAAAATAATAATATATTCCTGACTAAAAACAGCCAGTATTAAAAAAAGAAATAATATAATAATAATTAATATAACTGAGGCATGTAATATAATATATAATATAACTTTTACTTATTTTATTGATTATATATAGTCTTATTTATTTATTCTGTTTATTTTGCCTTGCTTACTTATCTTTATTATTTATATATTTATATTTTATACTCCTTTCCTTTTCTCTCTTATGTTTGATGTTCTAATTTAGACGCACTGAATATGATTATTTAATTAACTCTCATAAAAGATAAGCATGCCCCATATTAAACTAGCAATTAAAAATAAAATAAAGATTAAATGAATTATTTCAATTTATAATTACTTTAAATAAGCTTTTTCTGATAAATTAGAATTAAAATGAATGTTAAGATAATAAAGAATTAAAATGAATGTTAAGATAATAAAGTTTTCTATAACCTTAATTTTATTATCTTATAAATAAAATAAGTAATTACGCTTTATAATATAGAAATTAATAATTATAAATTACAAATATAAAATTATATTATCTGACCAGGTAGATCAAGCTATTATTAATAAAATTTTATATATATATATTTATTTCTACTGCTCAGTATGTTTATACATATATTAAAATTAAAAATAATTATCTCAGTAAGATTCTAAATAAAAATATTTCTATTATTGCCGCTGAGGAGATTAATATTATAAAATAAATAAAATATAAAGAATAATAGAAAGCTCTACAAAATATTAATAAAAAACTAATATTTTTTAAAGATATTCTCTAATGTAGTAATATTTATATATTAATTATTAGAAAAGGTTTTGATTTATTTAATAAATATTAAGAATATTTATTTATTATTTTTAGAAATTATATAGCAAGAATATATTGAAGATATTATTATAAATTCAAGAAATATTAAAAATTAGAAAAGTTATAATAAAATATCTATTCTACTAGACTATATAGACTTTCTCTAAAAAAGATAATATATATTTACAAAAGTATTTTTATGATTTTTATATACTTAAGATTTATAATATTTAATTAAATAATTAGAATATATAATAGTAATAAATCTAAAATCTTTATTAATTATAGTAAGATTATAAAATATCAATTCTTCAAATTTATATAATTATTCTTACTTGACTTGCATAGTATAATTATAATTAATATATAAAAATAAATAAAATAATATCCATAATCTAGATATATATTATATATTTTAATTATATTCATTTAATTCAAAGCAGTATTTGCTATAAAATAAGATTTAAATTATTATTTAAATTAGATATTTTATATAATATAATATAATATAATATATAGTCCTGTAGATCTCTTGTAGAATAACTTATAGTATATATAATAATAAAAATTAATTTTTATTAACAATATTACTCAGATTAGCAGTACTTATTTTAGAAAAAAATATATTTTTTAAATTGGTCTGGCTTTCTTCTCTAAATTATTTATTAAAATATTATTATAACTTAGATCATATAAAATAGATATAAAAATATATTTAAAATTATGATTTATATTTATTATACCAGCTATTAAAAGCCTCATACAGACTTATTCCTTTTTTATTTATTTACAATACATAACTTTCAATACTTTACTAGGTTATTTAATTTATCATATATTGACTTATATAGAATCTCTTCTTATCCTTCTCTAAGTATATATACTTATATTATATTTATATTTATTTTATCTCTTTCTAATGGATTTTATTTTATTAGTATATCCTGGACAGGATCACTATGTAATCTATTTTCTAATATATATTTTATTAATTATTTTTACAAATATTCATATCTGACAGGATATAATACTACGATTAATATTACTTAATAATATAATATTTATACCCAGACAGGGCATGTATATAATTAAAATCTCTTAAAATAATTTTAATTAATAATTATCTAGTCCTACTATTCTAGTATAAAAATCTTAATGAATTAAAAGTTAAATTAAATTGATATTACTTTTTATAGAATCAGCAGCTGATCAGCTAGACTATAAAATTTAAAATGAATTAATTAATCTTATATAATAAAGTCCTCAGAAACCTAGTATAAACAAAAGAAATTATTATATATATTATTAAAGAACCTGTTATTTTGACAAATATTATTAATTTATATTCAATAGAAAATAGAAAATAAATAAATTATAATGTTCTATTTCCAAATATCAGATAAATATTATAATTTAATTAAATTTAGGAAATATTAATATTAACCAACTGAGTAAGAAGCTGAATCAAAAGAATATTAAATGTTAAATTATAATAAATTTAGAAATCTACTTTATTTGTTTTAATATTTCTATAAAGATTTATAACATATTTTATATAGATTTAATAATGATAGACTAATTTCTGTCTCGGTAAAGGAATAATTAATAATTTCTAGTAACATATATTAATAAAGATTACTTAAAAACTAGAATTAATAATTATAAGTATAAAAGGTTTAATAGAATTTATAGTATTTGATTTAAATTACTAAAGATAAATATAACTTTATATATAAGAAATTAAGAATACTTACTATTAAGATTAAGAAAAAATAATAATTAAATTAAATAATTAAATAATAGATAGACAAGAGATTAAGCTCAGTAATTATTATAAAATCATTGAATAAAACTGTTAGATATAGAAGCTAGGTTATAATTAAATAAAATTTATATTAATCAAAAGATATTTATTATAATAGAAAAAATATACTTACATATTAATATCTCTTTTATTAGATATTTTATGAATTAAATAGATAAAGTAATAAATATAAATATTAAAGAGTGTTGCGAGAACAGCCGGAATAATATAATTATATTAAATACTATATTTTAAATGTTAATAATAATAGAGATTGGCCAGTATTTATAGTATATAATAATGAAAAATAGAACTTATCTAGAATTTCTTATATAGTAATAAAAATTATACCGGGGAACTCAGCAGTCTTATTAATATTAAGAATATTAGTAATATTTTTAGAAAATAATATTATAGTTACAGAATTAAAAAAAAGAAGCTAGAAAAAAAAGTAGAATAATAACAGTAATTAAAATAAAAATAAAAATAAGAAGACAGAAAAAAGTAAAAAAGAATTATAAAAAAAAGAAATAATTAAATACATTAAAAAATAATACTATATATTTAGAACATTATATAAATATATACAGAGATTAAATCCTCCATATATCTAAAAGCAGAAAAAGAGAGAGGAAAAGAAAAAAGATTTAAAAAATAGATAAAATGATATAATTTATATAATATATATATAGAACAATAAAGTTTTTGTATATCTGAAAATAAAGTACAGAGAAAATAAATAAATTAAAAACAATTTTTTTGTTAAAGTAGATCCAGAATTACCTTAATATATATATATATATATATATAAAAGTTAATTTTCCTATATATATCTGAGGAAGGAAAAAAATAAAAAAGATTTCTTAATATAAAATATAAATAAATAAATTGAGTCTTCTATATATATAAAAACTAGAATAAAAAGAGAAATAAAAAATAAAAGAAAGACTTATTTTCACAGAAAATAAGATCTTGATATAAGGCTACAAAGAATTATAAAAATAACCCAAGTATAAAGTCCGAGAAATAAGTATAAGATAAAATATATAAATATTATAAAATAGAAAATATAAGAACTTGGATCTTAATATTTATTTAAAAAAATAAAATTTAAAAGATAAACAAAGAAGCCTGCTATCTAATCTGAATAGAGAATGTATTCAAAAACTTATAATATAGGTTTCTGATAAAAAAAAGTATTAGATAATCATATCCAAACTGAACCTTATCGAACAGGAAAAGAAATAATATTATAAAGTAGATTTTCATATTATAAAGAACTTAGCTAGCTTATTTTGTTATTATTAATTGATCTATATCTATATACAAAACACTAAAGCACCTAAGACTCTGTTTAAATACTAGTTATTTCTTCTTGTCCAACAGGCGATGTACTCTTGGAATCAAGGGGCAATCAATCCCTAACAAATTTTATTTGATTCTCTGAAAAATCTTAAATCCATTCAAATTCTCAGAGCCAGATATAAATATAGTAACGTTTTTCATAAATATTGAATTTAATAAAAACCTTAATACTCCTTGACTAGTCTATTATTTCATTAGTAAGTAGAATTCAATAAGGATTTTTATAAATAAATATATTTGATTTTTAGTAATAAATATATAAATATAGTTTCCCCCCAAATTTCTGTACTATAAAAATAGGAATAATAAATGTTATTATTATGAAAATTATAAATTTTACGCTAATGTATAACACATCTCTAAGAAGCTTTGGATTTCTCTAGAATTATTTTATATTTAATGAAACTGCTTTTTCATTTTATTAAATAATCATGCAAGCGGGATAATAAAAAATGTTAATCAAATTAAAATAATATCTAAAAAGGTTTATTTAATTCACTATTTCTTTATCATTTAAAATTTTAACTAGAATTTCCAGTTATAAATTTTTACTTGTTTGAGATTATCTTTTTGATTATATTTAAGATATATTCTTAATTTTAAAAAATTTTCATAAAATAATTTTATATAAATTATTTTATAATCTTTTAAAGACTGTATTCAAATGTTATATAAATATATTATAATTATATTATTTTATGAAAATAAATTCGTGTTTTCAAAAAATTTAGTACGTGTCGGCTTCAGTTCTGCAAATTCGTTTGCTCACTCCTTCCCACAGTACACCGCAGCACAAGTCAACGGGGTTTTCGGTGGCACTCGACATTTCCGAAAGCTGTCGGCGACGCCAACATGACCGGCAACACGCAGGAAGGAAGCTCCAGCAGGGCCAAACCTGCAGCACCGTGAAGGAGGAGATCAATCATTTCCGACCTATTCTATTTATATTTAATAAAAATAAAATATTTTCTTTCTATGTAGATTACCAGAAATCAAAACAAATTATCTTTAAGGATTATTGGTCTCTGTTATTGATATAATAAGTAAAAAGCTATTTTTCATTTTGATTATAATTATTATACATATGAAATTATATTATTTAGCCTAGCTAATACATCTGTTATTTTCCAAAATTATATTAATATTAATTTAGTGATTGACTTAATATTTACTAAGATATATTAAAGCTGTTTATTTATCTAAGGACTTTTACGTAAAATATCAATATTAAGATCCTGAAATAACGATATTAATTTATTCATTTACTAAGTCTAATCTAGAATTATTACTATCTGAAGAAGTGATTATATATAAAATAAATAGTTATAAGATTACTATTAATTTTAAAGAAGAATAATCTATATATATAATTTAAGAAAAGTTTATATTAGAATTTAGATATTGATAATTGATTTGATAAATGAAAATATTTAGCTCTAGTTATTTTGATTATATTAAATATGAATCTACAAACAAATTTTTACAATAATATTTACTCAGTGGCTCTATTAGTCTAGAAATAATATATTATAAGTAATTCTTTTTTAGTATTTGTTAATATAAATAATTATTCTTAAATCGTAGCTATAAATTATATTCTATAATTATCCAGGACTGTCCATAACAGGTTTATATTATCATTTTTCTAAATTAGTTAATAATAATTAGAATATTAATATAATTTATATTTCTAAAAATATATTAATATTTTATTAGAAGTACTTAGAAACTAGAACCGATTTTAATGATTTATATTTTTTATATTAGATCTTGATTCTTTTACAGATATTATAGTTTCATATTAATTTTTATATATTCTGTAATATAATGGACTAGAAATATTTCTAATTTATTTATTCCTGATCTGGATGTTCTATTAATAAAAAATTATAAATATCTTATAATAATTTTATTAATTTTTTCTATAATCAGGGTTTATATTTATCTTTCAAATATTGATATTTTTTTATTTTTATAAAATATTTTATAGTAAAAATATTAAATCCTAGACTAAGCAGGAATTTATACATATATTTTTTATTTTTTTATTTTTTCCTATTCTTTGATATATATTATTTTGTTCTTTTTTTTCAATAATAAAAAATATTAATAAAAATTAATATTAATTTTAAAGATTTAACTTACATAGCTCTACAGTACTTTTCTAATTAAAAGAATTAAAAAATATATATAATAATTTATTTATTTTAATAATGTGAATATATTCTAGTTTTTCTCTGAGAGAGTATCTACATGATTATTTTTAATGTTTTTGATAAATAAAAAACTTATTTTATTAAAAAAGAATTTATTAATTATATCTGTCAGATAATTTTCTTAACATACAAAAATATTTTAGATTTTTATAATTCCTAATTATTTTTAATTCAGAAATTGGAGTATATTTTAATATTGTATATTTTTATATATTTTATAGTTATTAATAATTTCTATATTATAAATCTAATAGTTATAGTCTGCTGGTATTAGTTATTTAAAAAGATATATACAGTAAAACACGGTTATAAGCAATTATATGAGACACGCCCCTAAATTGCTTATATCGAGATCTTGCCTATATTGAATATTCTACTTAAAGTAGCTACGAATATCATATTATTAACTTTTTTATAGGAATATTATATTTCTGATATGCTAATGAATATATAAATATTAGATTATTATTAAATTATGTATGTGTTGTTCCTTTTAACTAGTTTTTTACTTAATATTTTCATATATCAATCAGTGATCGGGGATAATATCAAAATATATAAATCACTGAGAGTATAGATGAATACAGAAAAAGAAGTAACCTATTAATTATATATTATTTCAAATGATTTGATGAAAATAAGATCAGATAAGATTTATAAATAATATAAATAATAAAAAAATCTATTTTATATATATTAGTAGTCTATTCTGGTATAGATTTTTGAATAATAATGTTCAAATTAGCTATTCTGAGTATCCAATATAGGTAATTTTGTATAGGGGAAGGTCAGGATCTTAGCAATTTGCTAGTAATGGAGGATGAAGCAATTTTGTATGGTGTAGCAATTTGAACACGGTGGCCAGTTGCTTGTAATGGAGGATTCCCTATATCGGGTGTTGCTTATAACCGTGTTTTACTGTATATAAATAATTTTTTCATTATATTAAAACAGGCATACTCTTATAATATAATTTTAAAAATTAATTTTAAAATAATTTGCTAATTAGAATTAAAGAGAATAGATACTGGTTTAATATAGAATATTCTTTTTTAAAAAGATTCTTCTAATACTTCTAGATTTAATAAA
Source organism: Aspergillus costaricaensis CBS 115574 (assembly GCF_003184835.1). Taxonomy (NCBI): domain Eukaryota; kingdom Fungi; phylum Ascomycota; class Eurotiomycetes; order Eurotiales; family Aspergillaceae; genus Aspergillus; species Aspergillus costaricensis. The sequence goes on from NW_020291846.1 coordinate 27,869, forward strand.
ACTGAATATTCTTTTTAGTAAGGTTATGAAAAATCTTAAGTAATATTCAAAATTTAATACAAATTAATTATAAACACACATAAATGTTAATATATATGTATTTCTTTGACAGTAAAAGAGAATTTTTATTTTTAAATAATTTAATTTCTTTAAGATTTCTATTAATTTCTTATTTAATATTAATAATAAATTTAAAATATTTTATCTCTTTCAGTTTAAATTTATATCTATTAATATTTAAATATAATTTTTATAACTTGATCAACACTTTCTAAATATACTTTTAATATTATTGAAAAGCTTTTATAAAGTAAATGAATATATTATTTAAACATATCAAGCAGAACCTGTTTGAATATTTTTATAATTTGATTAATATATTATTTAAAAGATACTAGAAGTGTTTGTAAATCTGAATAAAATTATTAATTATTTACATAATTTATATTGAATATAAAAAACAATTATTTTATTTTTTTCCAAAAAAAATCTTATAGAATATTATAGAAATATCAAGTTGATAAATTATTTAACCTTTTCTATTTGATTGAGGATTTTATAAATAATGAATAATAAATATTAACATTTTTATAATATTATTTAGTTTATAATAATCAATAGAAAAATAGAGATCTCTCTCTAGCTTATAAACAAACAGAATGAAAATTATTAATAAGAAACCATTTATATAGATGAATTCTTTATCTAGAAATTTTTATAAGTTTTTTTATAATGTAATAAATTCTTTCTTAGATATAGTATGGAAAGAATTTTATAAAAATTACAAAATTCCTTTATTACTTGTTTAATTCAATTAAATAGTTAATATTTAATTTATAATATAGAGCCAAAGCTTTAATATTTTTAAATTTAAAAATAGTTTTAAGAATTACTAGTACTGCTTTAAAAGTATATTTTTTAAATCTAACTTTATTTTAATATGAAAAATCTTTTCATATTTTTTAGAAAGATTGTAAATATTTTTATTCTTAATTATAATATTTTAAATCTACATTTAGAAGGAAGTAGCTGATACTTAAATTTATAATATCTTAATCTGAGTATAGATTATATAAAAATAAATTTAATTTTATTTTAATTTTTTCATTATACTGTTCCAGCCAGGGTAAGTCTAAAATAATATTATTTTTTGAATTATAGTTAAAATTATATATATATAAACTTCAGATTAAATATATATTCTGATGTTTAAATGTACCTGTATTATATAATTAATAATTTCAATTAATCTAAATATTAAGATTAATAGAATAAGAGTCAGGTCTAATCAATATTTCTATATTTTTTTTAATTAATAATATTATATATAAAGTATTTAGTATTTATTATAATTCAGATATTAATTATTTAATTAATAATAGTCTTTAGAAATAATAGCCTAGTACTTATATATTTCTTTTTAAGATTCTTTTATTTAAGATAATTTTTTTAAAGATTTTATCTGTAATTTTATATAGAGACTATTTTCTTTCTTAATTCTTATTATATTTATTATCTGAGATTTTATTAATTAAGATCTTTTCATAATTAACAGAGGCTGCTCAGACAGGAAATTAAATAATTCAAACCTAAACAATATCTTTTATTCATAACTAGATATTTATTTTTTTTATAATTTTTTAGTTATGATTCCTTTGATAAAGCAAGAGTTGTGTTAACTTTCAGATTATATAATTTATTTTTATTTTTTATTATTTATTACTACGATAATATCTTTTAAATTAATAATATTAATGATTTTTAAATTGTCTTTTAGCAGCCATTTTCTTTATATTATAATTATATTATTAAAATTATTTATAATATTTATATATAAGTAGCTCTTCTCCAGGCTAATTATAATTTATAATAAAATATAATTTAATAAGTTTTTTAAAATTAAGATTATAAATATATTTTAAATCTAAAATAATTTTATTTATTATATTTACTAAAGATTCAGATCTTACAATATATAAATCTTGATTATATGATTATATATTAAATAAAATTAATTTTATTTTATAGCTTATTAATATATCAGTCAGGCTATATATATATTTATTTTATTAAGTTTATTAATAATAATTCTTTAATTTGATTGTTTATTATTTTATCTTTTGTATCTGCTTATCTTATTAGTAATAAACTATAATTAAATCATATTATTTATTATTTTTCTCTTTTATTCTATTATATTCTATTATATTCTATTATATTCTATTATATTCTATTATATTCTATTATATTCTATTATATTCTATTATATTCTATTATATTC